>NC_056450.1:15974657-15984657 GCF_018296145.1 Oncorhynchus tshawytscha | reverse complement strand
GCCTCTCTTCACACACATAAATCAAAGCTAGCATAGCCGCGGCGAACAGAACAGCAACAAACAGCTAGGCAGCCGGCCAGGCGGGTAGCTGGCCTGGCCCCTAGGTCACATAGGGACAGTGTTACTACTAGGGGCTCAAAGAGTCCCGTCAGAAAGTCAACCAGCCTTGACTAACTGACATGAATGCAGAAAAGTCGCACCATGGAATGTGAGAGGGTGTAATGAGGTGATGCAGTCGGTCTGATCAGCTTCACATAGGAACTGCCCTCGCTCCCCAGACAGTCATTATGGTTGATTTGAAGACAAAGACAGGGTCAAACGGTGTTTCTTTTCTGTGGAGTGGCTGCCGCCTACCCGCTTCCCTCTCTCTCTCTCGTTTTGGTGCCAGAAAATAAAATAGGGTGAATATGTTAGTGTCATCTCTCATTTCAAATAGGTAGACATTCAAAGCCAGATTTTGCAACTTCCACTGTGTGAAAATATCATTTGACAAGTGGGAGGCAGTGAAAGGCAAAGCCAGACGTCTCGAGAGTGAATCTCGTTTGGAGGCTTTCACCTCAACGTTTAGAGAAGCACGACACACTTACTGTAGGAGACAGGGACCATGTGACTGCTAGGAGGGAGACGGGACAGACAGAACAGAGATAGCTGGGTTAGACTGGAAGAGGAAAGGAGTGTTATTAAGGTAATCACATGCCAGGCAGAGACAGGTCACAGTCATCAGCCTCTCTGATTGTAACAGGCTTATGGAGAAGAGGATGCACAAACAAACCCTTTCAAGGTGTCTAATATCTCCCATTAACTGGTATAGGACTCTGTCATGTAGCTAGCATACTATCTGTGCTCTCCGTAGACGTACGTGTCACAGCTTTGGAGAGAGAAAAGGAACAAATGAGATGGCTGGGCTTCAGCAGCAAACAGCTGCATGTTGTTGTCTTTACTAAATGAAAGGGCTCTTTGCATTCATTCCCTGTGTCAATTACAGAGGCTAGCTACTGATCATGCTCTCTTTTTCACAGCTAGTCTGTGTTGATTGGTGCTGTTTACCCAGTTCTGCTGCGAGGGAGTGTTCCTTGAGCTGAGCTAGACAAACAGCTAGACATAGTATATTGAATGAGTGGAGTAAGTTGAAGTACAGATATGGGTTTGACCTGTGAGTCAGAGTGGGTGAGACAGTGTTCTAGGTTGGACCTGTGAGTCAGAGTGGGTGGGACAGTGTACAAGGTTGGACCTATGAGTCAGAGTGGCTGAGACATAGTGTACTAGGTTGGACCTGTGAGTCAGAGTGGCTGAGACATAGTGTACTAGGTTGGACCTGTGAGTCAGAGTGGCTGAGACATAGTGTACTAGGTTGGACCTGTGAGTCAGAATGGATGAGACATAGTGTACTAGGTTGGACCTGTGAGTCAGAATGGATGAGACATAGTGTACTAGGTTGGACCTGTGAGTCAGAGTGGCTGAGACATAGTGTACTAGGTTGGACATGTGAGTCAGAATGGATGAGACATAGTGTACTAGGTTGGACCTGTGAGTCAGAATGGATGAGACATAGTGTACTAGGTTGGACCTGTGAGTCAGAGTGGCTGAGACATAGTGTACTAGGTTGGACATGTGAGTCAGAATGGATGAGACATAGTGTACTAGGTTGGACCTGTGAGTCAGAATGGATGAGACATAGTGTACTAGGTTGGACCTGTGAGTCAGAGTGGCTGAGACATAGTGTACTAGGTTTGACCTGGCTGTGATTGAGAGAGGTAGAGACATAATGTACATAGTATACTGAAAGGCTGGTGTGTGGATATTTCCCCATTGTGATGGAGTGCAGGCCAGAGGCAGTAAGGTCAGCCGATAGAGTCCAGAGCTCGTTGACAGCTGCTGGCTTGACTTTGATGCACCATCAGCTTGCCTTGCCCTCCACTCCGCCTCACTCTGTTCTGTTCTGCCCACGAAGCGTGTGCAGTCAACCTGAAAGCAGCACTAGCCTCTCATTACGCCGCCCAAACAAGCTTTGTCTCTTTGCAGCTGTTTAACGGCCACACGTCTGTTTTTGTTTGTTTTCTCGCTGTAAGATTATTGCACCTTTATGGTTGATCGGGGGCTTGGAGTAATCCCTGGCATCTGTTCAGAGAGAGGTGGATGAGAGACGGAGCGAGAGAGAGAGAGAGAGAGAGAGAGAGAGAGAGAGAGAGAGAGCTCCATCCACTCCTCTTTTATTTACCGGACTGACTGGGCCCACTATTTCATCTCCTGCTGCCCAGCCTGGTCGGCTGACTTTTAAGACGAGTGATGGAGAGGACTGAGGCACTAATAGGCACTGAAGTCACCTAGGAGGTTACACCCGCTATTTATTCCTCCCAACAGCATCTGCCTCTTTTAGGAGGGAGGGGGGAAATTAATGTAGTAGTCATTTCTTTCATAATATATGCAGGAAAGTAACTTTTCTGTTGGAGTGGTAGTGCAAAAAAACCTGTCTCGTCTATTTTTATCCAGCTCTTATGTACTGTAGTCTCTCTCATACTGTAGGCCCTCCTCATACTGATGAGGAGACAGGTGCTAGTTACCATGTGTGAATATTCCATGTAGTTGGCCACAACAGTGTAGTCTTGGTTGTGTAGTCTTGGTTGGCATAGTAAATGTACTGTTCTCTCGGTTCTCCTTGTTATCCATATGCTTCTAGTCTCAGGGGCCAGAATGTACATATGTGCCTCTTTCACTTAAAAAGCTGTACGTTCTCTTAATTTTATTGTGCCTTCTTCCTAATCAAACCCCTAGCTACACACTGAAGTGAAGAAAGAACAGCTCCAGCCCTTTAGCTTTTCTCGACAGCTTTACCCCCCCACTACACCCTCCTCCCTATCTTATCCCCAACTCCACTTAATGCTGCCTCCATCTTGTCATGCCGTGCCTGCCTCCCCTCCAGTCATTATGGCAGGGGGACAGGAAGTTAATCAACGCTGTATTATCTCCCAGCCTGCACCTGGAGGCCAGGGTGCCAGTCATGCTACCCCCTCCCCAGCGGACCCCTGCCAGCCTGGGATCTCTCCTCACCCTGGCTCCCTCCTCACCCAGGCTCCCTCCTCACCCTGGCGCCCTCCTCACCCTGGAACCCTCCTCACCCTGGCTCCCTCCTCACCCTGGCTCCCTCCTCACCCAGGATCCCTCCTCACCCAGGCTCGCTCCTTACCTTGGTTCCCCCAGCAAACCCTTGGGAAGGCTCAGCCAGGCTCTGGTAGATGCCAGCCAGGACACACTCATTATGACACAGAACCAGGGGGATGCTGCCTCTCAGCTCCTAAATGTTTAACACACTGGGCTCTCTGAGACTGGGGGTTTATTCTGTATGTGAATGGGGATTTATTCTGCCAATCGTATCTCTTTTTGCTGCTCTTTCTGTTGTTGCTCCTCTTATTATTGTGACATGATTGCCCCGTGTGGACAGGAGAAGTAACCTCAAACACGAAGGGACATATTGTGTAAACATAGCCCATATACGCAAAAGTTTGTTCGTACTCCTATTTGAACACACTCACAGCACGCGGAGACACACACACACACATCCCTGGATATTAAAAGATGATATTATACTATGAGATGGCACCAGGTCTCTGCTCCATGCCTCCTTATCTGTCACTCTGTCGGTCTGTCTGTCTGAGCAGCTGATAAATGCTCTGGCTGAGGGATGAATTGCTGGCTGTCACTGGTAATCATGAGGTTGTCTGGCAGCATCCAAAGTGCTTTTATTTCTGCCCATTAGTTTGGTGTAGAAATGCGTAGGGAGTCTGGGCCGCTCTGCCTTCATTCTCTGACTGATGCAGGACCCGCTGTGATCACTGAAAACATGACAGCGCAGCTCTATTATATTCCACTACGCCGCTGTCTATCTAACCAATCTCCTTCACACTAGATGTATAGGACTGTAAAGGACCCTATACCATCCACATATGAGCTAGCCTTGTTCCAGTACATGGCGTCCTGCACTGTGTGAGTGTGTGTGTGTGTGGGGGGGGGCACCAAAAATGTTAAAAGCCTCTGTCTGAATGTGGAACACTGGAGACGTCAATCTGTGGGAGAAGCACCTTGAAGTCTTCTGTTCTGAGGAGAGGCTGATCAAAGTCTGCTTAACAAAGATGGTCTGAACTCAGCTGTTATGTGCTGCATCTCTTGTTTCTGTCTGTCTACTGTGTGCTACTTTACCCAATCTTCATTTACCTGGCTGATCCTACCGGAGCGTCGGGCCTATCTCCTCTCTGTGCCCCTTTTGTGTTTGTGCTGTGTGTTCTCCTGTCTGAATGTCAATGAACCGTGGTCTCAACAATGTATTAGCAACAGAAGCTCCTGGTGATTACAGATGACACATCTAAGCCTTCCTTTCTTTCCCTCCCTCTCCTCCCTCCCGTTCTCCTCTCTCCCGTTCTCCTCTGTCACAGGAGATTGCAGCTTACTTGATAACATTTGAAAAGCATGAGGAATGGCTAACGACGTCCCCTAAAACAAGGTAAGTGAGGCAGTCTCCCAAGAAACAACTGCAAAGTACAATTTTCTTCACAGGAAAAGCCACACTGTGCCTTTTAGTTTTTAGGCGTCACTACACAGACTGATAAAAAAATAGAAAAATGATCTGTCTCGTGCTGAGTACCAGGAATCCCTCCTGCACCACTCAGAAAACCACTCCCTTCATGTCAAGAGTCAGATGCCTGTTTAATATTACAATCTGCCTGATGGCAGTTTGGAAAACTTTGCACCTTTCAAAAGCTATTTGAGCCAGACGATGGAATATTAATGTTGACTAATAATTGCCTTTTAGCGGCCCAATTAACACAACATGCACTCCTCTGGTCTCCGCTGTGACTGTGATGCTAATGTGTTGGTATCTGTCTGCACATTCACACACTCTCCAATAGAAAGAACTGGGTTTGCATTGAGAGCTCCTTCTGCGCGGGCCAGGAGAGACAGAGGGGAATGTGGATATGAATGTCAATAAGAGGTCACTGTTGGAAAAGAAAAATGATGGCGGCCCCGTGATGCTGTCCATGATAAGTAACATGATATGCCAACACGTCTACAAGCCGTGTCCTATCAACGTGTTCGCTCGCGTCTGTCACATGGAATTAAATGTCAACAGTGTTGATGTTATTTCCACGGCAACATTATTTACTCTTATTTCTACAACGTGTAATTCCCTTCCTGGATGCTGATTGGCTGCAGCACGGTTCCCGGAAATAACATTTTTTTAAATAAATATTTGACGCCGGTAACTCTTCATTTGACTAGCTTTTACTCATCTCCCGCTGTCAGGCAGTTCTGGGTTTTGACTTGCTTGGCCTTCTCTAGCCTTTCTCCATCTACCTCGCCATCCTCCCCATTCTCTTCTGTCTGTATGCAGTGAACACAGAACACACACAGCCCCACATACACACTGATCTAACACATTCTGATGAGGAATCCTCACTCACGCAGCGAGCCATCCCTGGTGTTATTAACAGTCCTCATCCATGTGTAACTGTACTGTTGGCCCTCTGACACACAGATCATTCCTCTCTTCTCCTCTGCCTGCCAGGGACATTGATAATGGCTCCACATAAAGAAAGTGCCAATTAGTTTTCCTGTGTAATTGTAGAAGAGGGCCCAAAGAGCACCCTGGCCTCTACTCTACACCTTCTTATCATCAACCCACAACAATTAACTCAACACACCAGGCCTCCTTGTCTTCAGACACCAGTGGAATATTTGACATTAGGCCCAATGTTATTAACGGCTGTCTCCAGGAACATGTAAAACAGCCGGCTCTGTTATCTAGTTGTACTAACCGTAACTGAAATGGAAAAACCCAGGGAAACTGAACACTCAGTGGTATTAACATAAGTACAGGAGCTGTACTCTGGAGAATGAAGGGACCGATAGACAGTAACAGGGAAAGCTCGAGGCTTGAGTCACACATTGTCCAATCAGCATCCAGTTGGACTATAATGGTGAGGGCGGTGGAGTCTCTGTGACTCACTGTCAACCAGCCTGCTGGGTCCTAGAGGAGCCTCGTGTGGGTGCTGATGTCTTAGTAGATGTGGCACTGAGGGATGAGATAAAGGCTGGGGGCCAGACAGAGCCACGGAGCCTACAGAGGAATGGACAGGAGCAGAGCTGAACTTGACATGGATGAGAGGAGCTGCTTTATTAGGGCTGTTATGGCGTTTATGTACGGGGGCCGGACGAGGTGAGCTGGCCAGGCAGGCAGGAGTGGAGAGGGTGGGGCTGGAAAGGGGGAGGCTGGTGGAGTGTTTGTGTTCTTGGAGCAGTCCGTCAGACAGAGAGAGTAAAGTGTTGTGACAGACAGGGTAGCAGGGTGATTGATGGGAATCTGATTGATGGGCTGTAATCTTTCTCCTACAGCACTTTGCCGAGAGGTCACAGGTCAGGGTTCGCACAAGGGAGAGCAGTGCTTGGGACCTGGACGGAGGGCCATTTGTCATCACAGACACACCTCGGAATGTGTGTGTGTGTAGCCAGGTCATAAACATGCTAAAAGGAGAGGGGAGTGGGAGAGAGGGGGAACGGGGCGAGTAGAGAGCTCAAGGAGCTGACGCAAGCTGTTTAACCAAGGTGACACAAAACCCAGGACAAGCATGGAGATGACATGACACACTGCCAACACACTGCCAACACACTGCCAACATAGAGGATAAATAATGAATAGGCAAATAAGGAGTGAGTGTAGTGAGTGGTATTATGCGCACATTTGATCTATTAGCTATTTGTTACATGGGCCGAGCCGCCTACTGAATATTCATTCCATCCAGTGTTTGAGTTGGTTTGTTTTGGGTCCGATCTGTTTGTTTATCCTTCCTGAGTCAGAAGAGGCCTGGCAGCAGCCAGGGGAGAGAAGTCGAGCGGCAGAGTGATTGATGTGCCGAGTCTTAGTAATACACATTCCCTTTCAGATAGGAAGTGCAACAGCGCTTAAAATCAATAGCAGCGCTCTCCCACTGACTGCTAGAACAGCCCTACAGCTAATTCAGACTGCACCTGTCAGAGCCAGGGGAATCTTTCCCAACTTTCATTTACACCCCAACGCTAGAGAGAGCTGCCTGCGCTGGCTTCCATTTCCATTAGAGGGAGAGGCTGGTATAATGGCTTTAATGAACGCCTGGCCTGCGGTGTGATTTAACATCGCTCTTACCATATACCTCTCCTCTCTCTCTGAATGGAGGGAACAGACTAAAGGGACAATTAGGATTTCTACACCCTGCATCCAACGCAGATGGCCATATTCATTATTTCTGTGAACCTTTTTAAAGAGCGGCTTGAAGTGTTGAGGCTGGCGTGCTGCTGGGAGGAAAATGAGAGCAGGACAGGACAGGACAGGAAAGGACAGGACAGGACAGGACAGGACAGGATAGGAAAGGACAGGACAGGACAGGACAGGATAGGACAGGACAGGATAGGAAAGGACAGGACAAACTGACACCATAGCTGTAGACAGTGATCTGGTGGATAGTGAATAGTCAGTCAACCTCATGCTATGCTTCATGTAATAAGGACCAGACATGTATGTCCATCACAAATGACACAAATGGATGCCTGAGGAGTCTTTTTGAAAGGTGCAGCCCAGGTGCATGGTGCAGACAAGAACAGGCAGAGAGCGAACCAGTTCAGACTGAGAGCTGTATGGGTAAAGAACAGTCTGTCAGGAGGGGTGTTGGACACCTTAGCGTCGTAGAGGGATCGCTCATTAACGACAGAGTACCCTTTTAAATGACACACATTACTATTACACAGGAACGGTTTCTGATGACTGCAGCCAATCACAAAGTGGATCTGAGGGAGTGCTCCAGTCCTTTTGACCAGTGTGTGTGTGTGTGTGTGTGTGTGTGTGTGTGTGTGTGTGTGTGTCTCTGTCTGTCTGTCTGTCTGTCTGTCTGTCTGTCTGTCTGTCTGTCTGTCTGTCTGTCTGTCTGTCTGTCTGTCTGTCTGTCTGTCTGTCTGTCTGTCTGTCTGTCTGTGTGTGTGTGTGTGTGTGTGTGTGTGTGTGTGTCTTTGTTGCCTCCCCTATCCCCTTCAGTAGTCAGAGAGAACAAACACTGACTTGTTATGGCTCCTGGAAACCATCAGATGGAGCAGTGGGCTATGTCAGCTTTTCACCTCTGTTTTAACACACAAACACACCATGTACTCTCTTATATTGAAACTATCAAACAATAAGTACCTTTCCACTGAGGGGCCACAATGACACTGAACCTACGGCCCCCGTGTCCCAGAGCAATAGCCCTCTCTCCTCTCCTCCCACATTCGCAGAGTCCCTTCAGACAGCTTCCAAAGACAATGCCTTTATTAAAACCTACAGCACCACTGCCACCCCAGAGGCACCGACACACCAACCAACAGCAGTCTAGCTAAGTGGGTGTGTAAGTGTGTTAGAGAGACTGTTTGTTTTTCTTTGTGTGTTAGTGCCTGTTAGTGTCTGGGTGTGGATGTCTATAATGATGTGTGGGTGTGTTTTAATGAGTAAGTGTAGATAGGAGTGAGTGTGTGTATCGTTCAGCTGCTGGTCAGCATGACATTATGTGTGTCTGGGCCTGCCTGCTGCAGTCAATCAGTCCCATGTGTAACGTGGACGCTTCTGGCACCTCTTCTGGCACATGGTGGGAGACGTGCTCAGCTGGACTTTGTGTGTGTGTGCATGTGTGTGTCTGTGAGGAGGGTGTGTGATGGTGTTTGGGCCTAATGCTTTGTGGCATTGTGGGCTTACACTGGTTCAGAGGAGAGAAGAGGAGGAAGAGAGGGGGAAGGACAGGAGCAGCGTGGGAAGAGAGGGGGAAGAGAGGGGGAAGAGAGGGGGAAGAGAGGAGGAAGAGAGGGGGAAGAGAGGGGGAAGGACAGGAGCAGCGTGGGAAGAGAGGGGGAAGAGAGGAGGAAGAGAGGGGGAAGAGAGGAGGAAGAGAGGGGGAAGAGGGGAGGAAGAGAGGGGGAAGAGAGGGGGAAGAGAGGAGGAAGAGAGGGGGAAGAGGGGAGGAAGAGGGGGAAGAGAGGGGGAAGAGGGGAGGAAGAGAGGGGGAAGAGAGGAGGAAGAGAGGGGGAAGAGAGGAGGAAGAGAGGGGGAAGAGGGGAGGAAGAGGGGAGGAAGAGGGGGAAGAGAAGGACAGACATTGGCACAAGAGTCATCTTGCATATGGGGCGTTCTATGGAATATACATGTCAAGACGTTTGTCAGACCTTGTGAACGTTTTATCTCTGTGTTGGTTGGAAGCACAGCCCTCTGAGAGCAGGCAGAGTAAAGTCTGCCTGCCCTACCCTCCCTCGTCCCCCACCTAACTGTCTGCCTGCCCTACCCTCCCTCGTCCCCCACCCTAACTGTCTGCCTGCCCTACCCTCCCTCGTCCCCCACCGTAACTGTCTGCCTGCCCCACCCTCCCTCGTCCCCCACCCCTAACTGTCTGCCTGCCCTACCCTCCCTCGTCCCCCACCCTAACTGTCTGCCTGCCCTACCCTCCCTCGTCCCCCACCCTAACTGTCTGCCTGCCCTACCCTCCCTCGTCCCCCACCCTAACTGTCTGCCTGCCCCACCCTAACTGTCTGCCTGCCCTACCCTCCCTCGTCCCCCACCCTAACTGTCTGCCTGCCCTACCCTCCCTCGTCCCCCAACCTAACTGTCTGCCTGCCCTACCCTCCCTCGTCCCCCTCCCTAACTGTCTGCCTGCCCTACCCTCCCTCGTCCCCCACCCTAACTGTCTGCCTTCCCTACCCTCCCTCGTACCCCACCCTAACTGTCTGCCTACTCTGCACCCCACTTCGCTTGGCCTCAGAGGACATTGTGTCCCAGCTTGCCTCTGCCAAGCCAAGGGCCTCACCAAGGGCAGTCATGCTAGCCTTGGGCCCCCTGGGCTGGGGGACAAATCCACCAGGGAGAGGGTAGTGGCTAGAGGAGAAGTTACCCAGACAAAACACATAGAGGATGAGAGGAGAACGTGTGTAGGAGGTGGAGATGGGGGGAGTCATGATGGATGTGTTG
>NC_056450.1:15939657-15972157 GCF_018296145.1 Oncorhynchus tshawytscha | reverse complement strand
TTAATGTTTGCACACACACATAACCTCAATATACACACATTTACTGTACGCTCAACCTACACACACCCTAGGCGAGGACAGGCATGGCTGTCCCCTGCTGCCTCCACATTCCTCTTTTCCTCTCATCTCTCCCATTGTTCTATTTCCTGCCTGCCTCTGGTTGTCTCCCTCTTTGTCCTGCATACTACTGTACTCTACTCTGCTGGTCTTTACTGAGCAGAAAGAAGCCTTATGTTGGTGTCAGTGACTTGTATTGGGAACTCTGAGTCCCTATTTTGGTTGTGCCTCTCTGCTGGGTGCTGTCCTGTAGGCATATGGTGTGAGCGGATCCCGGATCCTGTCCCCCTCTCTGAGGCCCCCAGGGGCCACCCGTCAAAGCCCCCCATGCCAGGCCCGAATCCGGGCCACAGCTCTGTCCTAGGGTGTGGTTACGGAACAACCCTCTCTGATTGGCTGATCATCCCAGCCCACAGGAGGCTCCCTGGCACAGTCAGGCCTCCTTTAGACCGAAACAGTAACACACAGTAAGGACAGGACAGGACACACAGCCCCAATCATACTGTTTGTTGTTATGTAAAGAGAAGGAGAAAATAGATCCTGGAAGACTGCCAGGGAACTGGGTGAATCACAGGCTTACACACACACACACACACACACACACACTGTGCTTGTCCCACTCAACTTTGCCTTCTGTGGCACTCAGTCCAGCTGAGGCTCAGTGTGCAGGAAGTACACAGGCTGACAAGGTGACACGCAGCGTAGCTCCCCTTTAGCGAGTCGTGTGACAGGGCAGCGGCGGGGGTGACCTCACGCCCCCCCACATCATCATCCTGAGAGTGAGGAGGAGGAGACGTATCCTCCCAGGCCTCGTGTGTCTTAATAATGCATCATCAGGCATGATATAAGCGACCATTGGTGCTCAAGCCTTTACTTCTCTCTCTCTCTCTTTTTCCTCCCTATAGGCCTATATAACACAGAAACGCTGCATTGGCTCTATCAACGCTCTCTCAGAAAGACGCTGAACCTACTGAATATGGTTGAATCCTGATGATGATTTGTCCTAATATATTTCACATAACGTCGGCCTACTCCCTTCTGTATAAAATACCCCCGGAGGCAGACCTCCCTCGTTCTCTCCTTCTCTTAACCACTTCATTACAAAGTAGAGGAAGACGAGGTGGGGGGATGCGGAGGAAGGCCGTTTATGAATTTTGCATTACTGAATTAATTAATTAAAATATAAGAAGTCAATTGATAAATTATTCAGGCTTTTTGTTATGTGTGTTTGAGAAAGGGAGGATGGGGAAAAGAGAGGTGAGAGCGCATTTCAAATTGGAAAATTAATATTCATAACTTTTTTTAATGAACTAATAAAATGGCTATCAATTTCATTTTTAACAAAGGTTTAATTAACAAACGGTACAATTCTCTCAATCCTCTCAGGGGTCGACTACAATTCAGTACCCCCCCCTCATTCATGACACTTCCTGGGAACCTCATTCACTTCTTATAACTCATAACACCATCTAATATTCCACCAAACTCCTATCTTCATCGATTGATTAATTGATTGTTGATTGAGACTAATGATTCGGTCTGAATTGCCCCGGTTGGAGGCATACTGTACAGTAGGTAGAATAAGCAATGAATTTTTACTCCGTAAAATAATTGATTCGCTTAATATCAATTTCTCCCATTTACAATGGAGTCATTTTTGTGTGGTTCTTCCGTGTGTCTATAACGGTGCTGGGCCAGAATTATGGAGACGGCTCGTCTTAGATTTAAAGCAGCCCTCGTGGTGACCCTAAAGCCAGCCCTCCACAATGTATTAATGTGATAGCGATATGATTATGTAGGAATGGACATGAAGAGTTTCCATTATTTACAGGTGACGTGCCCGTTGAATTGGCAATGAATTGGCTGGTTTAATTACCTTCTCTGTCTAATCAAGCCTTCAGTGGAATAATGAAATAAGTCCTGTCCTGCCAACAAGGGAAGAAGGTGTCCGTCTGACTCTGTTCTGACATTAGAGGAAAGACAGGAAATTCATGCCCCGTGAGTGCAGGTTTAAGCCTCTGCTTCTCCATTCACTAGATTCTATACCTTCCTAGAGAGAGATGAGCTCAGCACGTTTGCAGCACCAACGTCTAGTAATGTGTGGAAACAGTCAAAACAGGCTATATTGTGGCCAATGTGGTCCCCCTCTGAACTGTTCACCAGTAGCCAGTCTGCCTCAGTGTCTCAGTAGAGCTGACAGACAACACAACTGACAGTAGAACAGTATGTGAATCTCCAGCATAATCCAGTGTGTCTCAGTGTGTCTCAGTAGAACTGACAGTAGAACAGTATGTGAATCTCCACCATAATCCAGTGTGTCTCAGTAGAACTGACAGTAGAACAGTATGTGAATCTCCACCATAATCCAGTGTGTCTCAGTGTGTATCAGTAGAACTGACAGTAGAACAGTATGTGAATCTCCACCATAATCCAGTGTGTCTCAGTGTGTATCAGTAGAACTGACAGTAGAACAGTATGTGAATCTCCACCATAATCCAGTGTGTCTCAGTAGAATTGACAGAAGAACAGTATGTGAATCTCCACCATAATCCAGTGTGTCTCAGTAGAATTGACAGAAGAACAGTATGTGAATCTCCACCATAATCCAGTGTGTATCAGTAGAACTGACAGTAGAACAGTTTTCATGTGAGTGCCTTCTTGTCTTATATTTTTGCTAAATGTTTATCCTATTCATTGAGCTTTTCTTTTTTACTACTCTTATATTCACTTAATTACTTTTCTATTGTTGTTCCGTTGTCGAGAGGTGAACCTGAAAGTAAGCATTCCGTTGCGCTGTGTACTCCACATACACTGAGTACTCCACATACACTGAGTACTCCATATACACTGAGTACTCCACATACACTGAGTACTCCACATACACTGAGTACTCCACATACACTGAGTACTCCACATACACTGAGTACTCCACATACACTGAGTACTCCACATACACTGGGTACTTCACATACACTGAGTACTCCACATACACTGAGTACTCCACATACACGGAGTACTCCACATACACTGAGTACTCCACATACACTGAGTACTCCACATACACTGAGTACTCCATATACACTGATACTACACTGAGTACTCCATACATACACTGAGTACTCCATATACACTGAGTACTCCACATACACTGAGTACTACACATACACTGAGTACTCCACATACACTGAGTACTCCATATACACTGAGTACTCCACATACACTGAGTACTCCACATACACTTGGTACTTCACATACACTGAGTACTCCACATACACTTGGTACTTCACATACACTGAGTACTCCACATACACTGTGTACTCCACATACACTGTGTACTCTACATACACTGAGTACTCCATATACACTGAGTACTCCACATACACTGAGTACTCCACATACACTGTGTACTCCACATACACTGTGTACTCTACATACACTGAGTACTCCATATACACTGAGTACTCCACATACACTGAGTACTCCACATACACTGAGTACTCCACATACACTGTGTACTCCACATACACTGTGTACTCCACATACACTGAGTACTCAGAACATTGACAGACTGACCAGGTGTATCCAGGTGAAAGCTATGATCCCTTATTGATGTCACTTGTTAAATACACTTCAATCAATGTAGATGAAGGGGGCAAGACAGGTTAAAGAATGATTTTTAAGCTTTGAGACAATTGAGACATGGATTGTGTGTGTGTGCCATTCAGAGGGTGAACGGTCAGACACAAGATTTAAGTGCCTTTGAACGGGGTATGGTAGTAGGTGCCAGGCGCACCGGTTTGAGTGTGTCAAGAACTGCAGCGCTGCTGGATTTTTCAAGCTCAACAGTTTCCCGTGTGTATCAAGAATGGTCCCCCACCTAAAGACATCCAGCCATGGCAGGCCAGTGGTCAAACACAGGTCATTGATGAAAGAGGACAAAGGAGGCTGACACATTGTGCAGAGCAACAGAGTTAGTCAACTGACAGCATCTGATGACCTTAGAGAGTTCCACTTCTTTCAACAAAAAACAAGATACTGCGGTTGCAGTGGGCTTAGGAACGAAAACACTGGGCACTGGAGAATTGTAAAAACATTACCTGGTCTGATGAATCCCGGTTCCTGCTGTTTCACACTGATGGTAGGCCTATGGTATGAAGAAAACCACGAGTACATGGATCCATCATGCCGTGTGTCAACATTACAGGCTGGTGGTGGTGATGGTGGTGGTGTGATGGTGTGGGGTGTGTTTTCATGGCACACATTGGGCCCTTTGATAAAAGTGGAGCAACGTTTGAATGCCACAGCATATCTGAACCTGCCAGTCAGGTGTATCTCTTCGTGGCAGCAGTGTATCCATCTGCGAATAGATTTTTACAGCAGGATAATGTCCCATGCCACAAAGCTTATCCAGGACTGGTTCCACAGTGAATTCAGTTGACTGCAGTGGCCTGCCAAGTCAACTGAGCCTCTATGGGATGAGATGGAGCGAGCTATTCGAAGTAGAGACCCACTACCAGCCAACTTGACACAACTGTGGGAAGCATTTGAGTCAACATGGGCCAGCATCTCTGTGGAACGCTTTCGACAAGGCCCATGCCCCGATGAATTGAGGCTGTTCTGAGGGCAAATGGGGAGGTGCAACTCAATATTAGGAAGGTGTTCCTAATGTTTTGTACACTCAGTGTATATCATGTGTACTGATTAACAAAGTTGTGGACCTCCACCAGTACCCAGTGTGTCTCTGTGGGTCTCCATGTGTTTCAGAGAGTAGATCAGAGAGCACAACACTATGTGGACCTCAGTCTACACAGACATAGGAAAAAGCCAGGAGGGGTAGAGCAGCGGGTGGCCGCTCACTTGACTGATGGCTTTTTTGATTAAAAGGAATTAATTGCTGAACCGTTTAATAGCCTGTTTTTAATGTGTCTCTAGTGACTGTGTGATTTAGCTGCATGTCCTGCTGACATGTGGAATCATGTGGACTACCAGCCATGATGATGTCAGAGCAGCTCTCACTGAGAACATTCTGGTAAGCAACTAGCAACGACCCTCACTCTACTCTCCTCCATCTTTCATGGAGAGGAATACCTTCTTGACCTCAATACTGGCTGACCCTTTTCTCCCCTCCAAAGGCATGCGCAGAGAGATCTGTCCTGTATTGTTGTAGGTTACACTATTTTAAACCTATTTTTAGGAAACAAAGGCTGTGATTTAGTCCCCCACCACAGTCTATAATCACCTTAGGCTCTTTCTGTGGAAGAGAGGGAGACAGAGAGAGAGAGAGAAATAGAGAAAAGGGAGGAATGGAAAGAGAGAGAGAGAGAGAGAGAGAGAGAGAGTGATGCAGAGGGGGGAGGGGGAGTGAGAGATGTGAGGTAGAAAGGGAGACAGATGAAGAGAGAGATGGGAAGGGAGAGAGAGAGAGGGAGAGCGAAAGAAAAACATAGATGGGGTGAGAGAAACAGGGAGAGGTGGGGTGAGAGAAACAGAGAGAGATGGGGTGAGAGAAACAGAGAGAGATGGGGTGAGAGAAACAGAGAGAGATGGGGTGAGAGAAACAGAGAGAGATGGGGTGAGAGAAACAGGGAGAGATGGGGTGAGAGAAACAGAGAGAGATGGGGTGAGAGAAACAGAGAGAGATGGGGTGAGAGAAACAGAGAGAGATGGGGTGAGAGAAACAGGGAGAGATGGGGTGAGAGAAACAGAGAGAGATGGGGTGAGAGAAACAGAGAGAGAGATGGGGTGAGAGAAACAGAGAGATGGGGTGAGAGAAACAGAGAGAGATGGGGTGAGAGAAACAGAGAGAGATGGGGTGAGAGAAACAGAGAGAGATGGGGTGAGAGAAACAGAGAGATGGGGTGAGAGAAACAGAGAGATGGGGTGAGAGAAACAGAGAGAGATGGGGTGAGAGAAACAGAGAGAGATGGGGTGAGAGAAACAGAGAGAGATGGGGTGAGAGAAACAGAGAGATGGGGTGAGAGAAACAGAGAGAGATGGGGTGAGAGAAACAGAGAGAGATGGGGTGAAAGAGAGAAAGAGAGAGAGAGAGACAGACAGACAGAGAGAGAGACAAAGAGAGAGAGAGAAAGAGAGAGAGAGCGGTCTGGTAAAGTACTGTATAAGCCAGCTTTTTCATGAAGTGAATGTGGGGTGACTGCACCCACAATTAGGGCAGGGGAGGATTAGTGCCTGCCTGCCTGCCTGCCTGGCTGCTGTGCCGAGTGGGAAGGTGGTTAGGGGCTGTTTTTTGTTTGTGTGCTTACTGCTTGCCGCTGTGTATTGTGTTGTGATGGAGTGAGATCCCCCCTGTGTTTTCAAAAATAGCAACATCACAACAAGCTAATGGAGAATAGATTAGGGAGAGGGCACAGTAGGGAAGTGTCAAACTGTGTGTGTGTTTGTGCATGCGTGTGTTTGTGTGTGTGTTCACAGATACTTTCTATTCTAACTCACCCACCCTCTAAATCTCTGTAGTCTTACCTGCCCATCGCATTTAAGCCAGCGCTCTCCCAGACCTAGAAACGTCTGCACTACCAAGTGTTTGCATCCCATTTCAATTTCCTACTGAAGCCGGGAGCACAAGGGAAGACTTAGCGTTAGTGCTGTGATGAGTTTAAGGCAGTTGAAAGCTTTTGGCCATGTTGACACTATGAGATGTGTGCGTCCAGTGGAGCAGCCAGGCTATGTGCTCAATGGGGTTTTCCTCAGCAACTCCCCTTCCCTGTGTGTGTGTGTGTGTGTGTGTGTGTGTGTGTGTGTGTGTGTGTGTGTGTGTGTGTGTGTGTGTGTGCGTGTGTGCGTGTGTGTGTGTGTGTGTGTGTGTGTCTGGCCTGTCTCTCTTAGTTAGCTGTTGTTCATCCTTGCAGCAACAGCAGCACTCTCCAGTGTGTTCAGTGGCAGACATATTACCTTGAATACCCCCTCCCCTCCTCTCCAGCCCAAGCCCAGCAAAGACTTCTACGACAGGATGTCAGGCTCTCCTTTCCTCTGTTCCCCTGATCACACACAGAGTTGAAAGGTCCAATGCAGCCGTTTTTTTATCTCAATATCAAATAATCTGGGTAACAATTAAGTACCTTACTGTGATTGTTTTAAATTAAATAATATGGTCAAAAAGAAACAGAAATAGCTTCTCAATAAAGAGCAATTTCTCAAGCAAGAATGTTGCTAGGACTGTCTGGGAGTGGTCTGAGTGGGGAGGGGAAAACTGAAAACTAACTGTTATTGGCAGAGAGGTTTGGAACTCTCTTTCTTATTGGTCTATTAACAAATTTACCACCTGGTGATGTCACCAGGCAGGCCAAAACTCCATCCCACCACAACAGGCTGAAATGTCAGGCACTTTCTAGAAACTAGGGTACCAGTGAGGATTTCCTATGCTGGGCAAATTGTTACAGCTGTTGAGAAGTCATTGATAATAAAATGCCAATTTTTTTCACGTCATTAAATGAAGCTATAAATGGGATCATATTCAACAACATTCACAAGTTAATTTAAAACATGCCTTTAACCCTTTATCATGGTGTCTTGATGGATTTGTCCAAAATCGTGTGACATAAAACATTACTTTTCTGTCCTTGCATTTATGACAGTGGAAGTTGTTGTTATATTATATATTAAGCATTAATCAGTTAAATTAGACACTGAACTTTAACACTGTAAGAATCCTGGATCTAGCTGTCAGACAGTTTGTTTAATAGAGATCTCAGAAATGCAGTGTAGCTAAGTAACATTTCGTGTCTCATTATGTTACGGTTTGAAAACATTTTTCATGGGCACACAAATTCAAAATAATGTATGCATTGCAAAATCAAATGCTTATAACCGAGTCACCTTATATGAAGCAAAAAATAAAACATCAATTAAATTCCCTAAAAGGCTTTTTTATGTTCCTTGGAGTGTCAACTAATATGTCCTTATATTAGTTATATTCAACAAAAAAGCCAATAATCATATGAATGTACCCTAGTAAAATGTAATTCAGTATAACACTGTTTTTTTTAATTACAATTTTATGCCCAATTTTCATAATCACATCATTATTTTGTGGTGTGTTTTTGTATTGGGGTTTTAGTAGGTATTGGGATTGTGGCTGAGTAGGGTTGTCTAGGAAAGTCTATGGCTGCCTGAGGCGGTTCTCAATCAGAGTCAGGCGATTCTCGTTGTCTCTGATTGGGAACCATATTTAGGTAGCCTGGGTTTCACTGTGTGTTTGTGGGTGATTGTTCCTGTCTCTGTGTTAGTTGTCACAAGATAGGCTGTATAGGTTTGCGTTACTTTTGTATTTTGTTCGTTTGTTCTTCTTCATTAAAGAACATGAGTAACCACCACGCTGCATTTTGGTCCGCTCCTCTTTCAAATCAAATCAAATCAGAGGAAAACCGTTACAATATATCCATGCTTAGACTGGCAGAAATATAACTATCCAGAAGAAATTACATTATTTTATTTTTAATACCCCCGTATTTGATGTGTTACAGGTACAACTCAACATTTGTTGAAGGTTCTTTAAAAAACGACCTGCCTTACACTGAAGAAAATGCTCAAATCTATGAAAATATCTTTCACTTCATCCTTTGAGATTTGTTTTTGTCTCTCTGAGTCAACAAAACAAAACTTATTGTATTTTAATATAAAATACTAGTGTATATTTTGTTACCCTGAATGACACATATCACTACGGCCCACAAATATTGATTAAATGTGATTCCTTCAGCAATAACAATAATTTTGGCACTGCTCAATTTGGTGCAGCCAGTTAAACTGGTACCTCGCAAGAGCATCCAGTTTCTCGTTGAAGTTTTTAATCAGATCGAGCCACGTGCCCTTCTCTGTTCTTTTCACAAAATGTGTGAATGACCTTTCTCAGTTGCTTGATTTCTCCCTTTGCCACTGTTGCCATGAAAATCGGTGCATTCTCTTCAGGTAGGGCCAGCTCTATTTAATCATAGCAACACTTTGCATAAACACTGTACATGCATTGCTTGTTCTTGAGATCACAGACAATGGAAGACAGTAACTCGGAAACGCTTGAGTTTTTCAGCAACCCGCTTTGGCTCAACCTGTCAACTAGAAGTTTCACATTCTCGTGATCGAGACACGCATAATCCATTTTTAATCCATAATTGTGTGTGTGTGTAATATTATATTAACTAATATAATGCATCAGTTATACCTTAACTGCAGTGCAATAAAACATTAACTAGAGTATAATTGTGCAACTCAATGTTATGTGTTATCCACCCAGCTTTATATCCTATTATATCCTATTCTGTTGCTGACAGTAGCATGAAAACAGTAACTTGCTTTTCTTTTCGCTAGTCTTTCCTGCCTAGCAACTGGATCTGGGTTAATCTTTTGTCTGTGCCATGCAGCCCTCTCCTTATTAGACAACGGCATCTACAGTATAAAGATAATGTGCCTTGAAATACCTTAAAATGCCATAAAATAGTTTAAAATGATAATATTCAGTATTCATACAAGTAAATATGAATTGCATGAGTTTATATTTTCACACACACAATTTTCAGAATGACAGTCAAGTGACGAACAGCTGTTGTGATAGCGCATGCGATGCAACAACATGCAACACCAGCCCAAGTGCTGGAAAAACTGTGTGTCCAGGTATGTCCAGAATATTAGTTACGCCTTGTGCCTGGATCCACGTAGATCCATGTTGGATCTAATGTCCCCAGCAAATGGATGTTGATCATCTGTTGTTGTCTGCTTGATTTACAGCAGGGTCTCCTTAGATTTAACAGAAAAAGTATCAAGGTAATGATTTCATGTTTTCATATGGTTTTGTGCCTCGGATTGGACACCGAGTCTACTGTGTACAATTGTGTAGGATAGACTATTGCACAACGCCCAACACTATTCCTATTAATTATTCTGGATATAATGACAGCACATTACATAGACTAGTGGGCTTATTGACAATATGATCTGGTAAATTAAATAACATGACGAATCCATTTTGTTTTCCAATGTTAGACATGCAATTTTAAACAGGGGGCTTAAAGTTACCCACTTGAACTTGAATTTGGAGCTCAGAAATTCAAGTACTGAATAGGCCTACCTTAAAAATCT
Organism: Oncorhynchus tshawytscha; assembly: GCF_018296145.1. Classification (NCBI taxonomy): domain Eukaryota; kingdom Metazoa; phylum Chordata; class Actinopteri; order Salmoniformes; family Salmonidae; genus Oncorhynchus; species Oncorhynchus tshawytscha. The sequence continues at coordinate 15,962,011 of NC_056450.1, read as the reverse complement.
GACATTTCCTTAATTTGGTGCTTGAAAAGTTATTGTAATTATTGTAGACAATTGATAAGTTCTCCTGCTCCCTTGTAATTATCCACGATTTCATTTGTTTTTGTGCCGCTTTCATGTGTCCCGCCACTTCTTTTGAAAGGTGTTGAAAACCATGTGCAGTAATGATGAGGATGACGCCTAATGTTAGCTTCAACCTGGCTTTCCATACATATCCTTCCATTATAAAAGGAACCTGGTTTTGGGTCACTTTCCCATTATAAAAACAGCGATGGTGAGATTCAAATGGAGAGATTAATGCTACCTCTATTCATGGCTTTATTACGTGTGCCTGGGTCGGCCACATAGGCTACAGAAAAATCGCCATGAATGTATCCAATCTTTTTAGTCAGGCAATGTCTACATTATTCTCACATATTTTAGTATGTAATAATAATTTGAATATAAATGCATTGGCAAGGCCTAAAAAAAGTATTATTCTTAAGGTAGTAATGGGCTACTTTTCTGACACTTTGTGCATGCTTTTTGGGGGGGGTGGGTTCTATTAGGCCCTATATGTGCAATTATATAATTTATACAATTGAAAAATGTTGAGGTCCTTGAAAATTACAATTAAGTGCTTGAAAAAGTCCCGAAAGTCCTTTAATTGGACTTGCCAATATGTGTATGAACCATGCCTAAAGAATGTATAGTCCTATATCCTAGTCCTATATTGTTGTACAGTTGGAGTTATGAGACAAATGGATTTATTCACTTTTATTCCTGTAAGTACACATGTGGAACTGCATGAAAATCATTTACATTTTTGTTTTAAACCATTTTTTAATATTGATCCCAATGTCACACATTGGCCCCATTATTTAAAGAAAGACCCTCTTACACTAAAATGGCATTATCATTATTGTCACAATATTATTCCAACCTCAGTGTGGAAATATATATAAAATACAGGATATTCACGTTTTTTGACTGCGCTGGGCCTTTACGGGCTTTTCCATGGTGGGAAGTCTTATTCGCACTGGGACTCTTCTTTCCCCCTCCTCTCCTCCGCTTTACTCCAGTCAGGGTCGTGGGGCGCACACTCAGTGGTAAACCAATTTCATTTCATATGTTTTCACATTTTCATCCAATCACAGCGTCTCTCTGAAGTACCTGAAGCCACAGGATGCCTTTATTGGTCCTAATTAAGGATCTGTGATTTAATCTCTGTAATTCAATAGAGATGAGGGTTGGTTGGCATGGGAGGCTGTGGGCTAGGGCTGGTTAATGGCTTCTACACTGCAAATCCCAAGATGGGGGAGTTGTTAAAGGAAAATTCCACCCAAAAACAATCTTTTGATATTTGTTTCATTAGTCCAATGTTGACATGCTGCAAAACGCAGCATCACATGATACCAAATGCATCGTACTGGGACGATTTCTGTATTTCGAACGTTATATCTTGAAAAATGTATTGCTGACAAGCTAAACATTTTGAGAATATGTCAACAATGGACTATTTATGATCGAAAAGGCAAAACGGAGCTAGATCAACACTCCTACTCTGAGATGCTTTGTGAATGCAGACTCTGATCTCCACCTGGAGAGGGATATGGACGTTATGTTCAAGAGCACAGGTAGGGCAACCCAGGACAGTAGTGTTTTTGTGGGACTCAAACTGTCCCTTCCTCCCTGGATCCTCTCATCCCATCCTGCATGCTGTCCCCTGAGTAGTTGCTGTCATTCTGGCACTGGTTACATCACAAATGGCACCCTATTCCTTGTATAGTGCACTATAGGTCCTAGTCGAAGGTAGTACACTGGAAAAGGACTACTGTGGCATTTGAGACGCTGTCACCGACTCAGAGCTGTCGGTCAGAAAGCCATCAGAAAACATGTCAGCCTCAGAGGCAGTGTCACTGTCTGTCTGTCCTTTGATCAAGTCTGGAGGCTGCTCTGCTCCCACTCACTCGCTCTCTTGTTGTTCTCATTCACATTTGTCTCCGTGCCAACAAAGACCTGGAGTGAGTGGTTTTGCTTCTTACTTTGTTTTCATAAGTGGTCACTTAAATAACCCTGGCTGTGGCTGAATGAATGGCATTGGCTGCTCATTCAAATGGGCCCTGGATGGAAAATATAGTTTTGAAATCTCAAGAGTGGAAAGGAACGTGAGCAGATCTTGGATTGTTATCTGCCCAATCACCTCTCTGCTGAGTTACAGCAGTTCTGCATGGAAGAGTGGGCCAAACTTCCCCCACAACGACGTGAGAGACTGATCAACAACCACAGGAAGCTTTTGGTTGGAGTCATTGTAGCTCAAGGTGGCAAAACCAGTTATTGAGTGTATGGGGGCAATTACTTTTTCACACAGGGGCAATGGGTGTTTCATAACTTTGTTACTTAAATAAATAAAAATAAGTATCATTTTTTAAATTATTTGTAAACTCAGGTTCCCTATATCAAATATTTTATATTGGTTGAATATACAATAACATTCAGAAATGGGGCAAAATCAGAAATGGGGCAAATACTTTTTCACGGCGCTGTATGGAGGCTGTGCCCTGTCTGTAGTGTAGTAGTCAGGGTAGGAGGGCTCTAGTGAGTGACGCTGTGGAGTGTGCTGTACTATGCTGTGCTGTTCAGCAAAGCTTGTGGGTCTGGGATGGCGTGCATGGAGCAGCCCAGACAGAAGAGGGACGAGGGCCAGACAGAGGGAAAGCAGCAGGGGAGTCTAGGCTGGGCCCAGAAGGCAGGTGATGCCAGGATACAATGATGGAGATGGGGAGGGACAAGGAGGGTTATGTCATGCAGCTAGGGCCTTCCCAGTCACAGTGGAGCACAGCCTCTTGTCACAGCAGAGGGAGAGAAGGTAGACAGGACATTTGATAGGGAGAGAAAGGCCAGACCAGACCAGTAGTGTCCCCTTCTGTCCCCAGACTGTAGTGTCCAGCTCTGTTTAACCCCGTCTCTTGACGCATGCAGCCTCGCTCACTAAGCCTAGCTATAACCAGAGCTGACCATTTAGCCAGCCAACCAGCACACTTTAATCATGCTTGGTGTCAACAGAACTAGCCCACCACATTTTAACTGACCACTACTAACTGAAAACTCTGGCCAAAACCTCTTGTTTATGTAGTGGAAATCAGCCTTCTCCAGAGACAAGATCAGAACACAAAATATGTGATGGACAGATGAGGTGATAGATGTTTCAGCCTGTTCAATCTCGGATCAGAATCGAATGAATAATTATTATTTTGCATGGCGGAAACCTCTCGTTATAATGCATCTGTACACACTGTAATGTGTACTGTTCTGAGGATGTCAGCAGGAGTCTCTTTCTCTCTCTCTCTATTTTCTCTTTCTTTCTCTCTGGTTGTATGCTTCCTGCTGCTCCTATCCATCAAGGTGTCAGGATGTGGAGGGGTGAAGCTCCTCTGAACAGCACAGAGGAGGTGTTTGGCGCAACAGGACGCTCGTATTATGGAAGATGCTAAACAAAGCCAGCTGAAAGCAGTGTTTAGAGTCAGGGGGGGAGCCATTCAAAAGGCACTCACAAAAGACGAAACACCCACCCCTTTTTGTTAAAACATCATTTAAGTAAATACTTGAACTAATTAACAAAGTAATTAGGCCGAACAAATTGATTGTGGGAACATGTTGGATTGTTCGTAGTGTTATCCGATCTCCGCTGAGGCTAAATTACATGTCTCCAGGTCAACAGAAGAGACATGACAGATGTCAGATCTTAATTTGAGCCAGTCTGCTACAGAAGGAAACAATCCTGCAGCAACAGGAAATGGGAATTATTAGGTGAATTATTATTAATAGACATTTTTGTAGGGGTTTAAACATTTTTTCGTTACAGCAATTCATGTTTGAAATTTCAAATCAGACATTACAATCTTAAGAAACCTTTTTTTTTACTCAAATAAGCGATAAGTTTGCAGGAAAATCCTCACCAACAAAATAGTGATCAAATTAAGATCCCACATCTGTAAGTTGTTGTCCTCACTCTCCAGTCGATCAATGATTCAGCTAAACAAAGCTGGAATTGACATTTATTCTCCTCCTGGCATTTGATAATTTGAGGGAAATCGACGAGGCCTACTCCCCGTTAAATAGTGTGGTTAGTAATGGTTTCTGTATCTGTCTGTGTGTGTGTGTCTGTGTGTGTGTGTGTGTGTGTGTGTGTGTGTGTGTGTGTGTGTGTGTGTGTGTGTGTGTGTGTGTGTGTGTGTGTGTGTGTGTGTGTGTGTGTGTGTGTGTGTGTGTGTGAGAGAGAGAGTGCCTGCATGTATCGTGCGAGCAAGCTTGCGTGTGTGAGCGACAGTGCTTTTACGTGTGTGATATAAAGGTTTATGGAGCTGTTTGTGTGGCTCTGAACACCTTGCACTTTCCCTCCTTAGCTGTTCATAGATCATTGGGCTCTTAGTAAAGGTCTGGAGAGCAGAATGTTCCCAGTTGTCTATGATAATCTAGCTACAGAAAGTGCCAAGGTCTCCTAGCATTTCCATCGATCCATTATATTTATGTTGTGAGGTTTGCTTTCAAATGGCCAGGGCAGAAATCAAAGTCTGCCCTTGACAATCAGTAATCTATAGTGTCTGAATTAGTTGCATTAGTGATCAGGCTCCTTCTTATTCTCAGTCACCAGCTGAATGAAAGGCTAAGTGGAGGAAATGTACATTAGAAAGGGTTTATTTTGCTCCTGGAGGTAGCTGTCATTGTTCGTTGTCTGAAGATGCGGGACATTTTCTGAGTCATTTTTTTTTTTAAGTCAGAGGACTTTGTAAAGGCCTGGTGCTAAGTCAATACTGTCAGTAAAGTTACCAGCGCTTTCTCAAAGTTCTACACCATGTAAGTCATTACCTTCACTACAGTCAGTTCTACACCATGTAAGTCATTACCTTCACTACAGTCAGTTCTACGCCATGTAAGTCATTATCTTCACTACAGTCAGTTCTACACCATGTAAGTCATTACCTTCACTAACAGTCAGTTCTACACCATGTAAGTCATTACCTTCACTAACAGTCAGTTCTACACCATGTACGTCATTACCTTCACTAACAGTCAGTTCTACACCATGTAAGCCATTACCTTCACTACAGGCAGTTCTACACCATGTAAGTCATTACCTTCACTAACAGTCAGTTCTACACCATGTAAGTCATTACCTTCAGTACAGTCAGTTCTACACCATGTAAGTCATTACCTTCACTAACAGTCAGTTCTACACTATGTAAGTCATTACCTTCACTACAGTCAGTTCTACACCATGTAAGTCATTACCTTCACTAACAGTCAGTTCTACACTATGTAAGTCATTACCTTCACTACAGTCAGTTCTACACCATGTAAGTCATTACCTTCACTACAGTCAGTTCTACACCATGTAAGTCATTACCTTCACTACAGTCAGTTCTACACCATGTAAGTCATTACCTTCACTAACAGTCAGTTCTACACCATGTACGTCATTACCTTCACTAACAGTCAGTTCTACACCATGTAAGCCATTACCTTCACTACAGGCAGTTCTACACCATGTAAGTCATTACCTTCACTAACAGTCAGTTCTACACCATGTAAGTCATTACCTTCACTAACAGTCAGTTCTACACCATGTAAGTCATTACCTTCACTAACAGTCAGTTCTACAGAGAAACAGAAAGCCATTCAATTCAACAAAGCCTATTGTTTAATTAGCAAAATTTTTTAGGGGGTGATATGTGAATCTGTTTCTGTTACACAATGTCTTTTCAAATGTAATCAATACAAAACACTAACTCCCAATTCTCCTTGAAATGTTTTCTTATTTTTGTGCAATGGCTCGATAGAAAATGCCTTCTATTTAATATCTCTAAATCTAATGGTTAAGGTTAGGATTGAGGAAGGGGAAGCTGATCCTACATTTGTACCTAGGGGAAACTTCACCCAGTAGTTTAGAGAGGTCGGAGGAAAGGAATAGAGAGATGGAAAGAGAGAGCCATAAAGTGGCCAAGTGAGAAGGCTGCAGCAGGAGAACAAGAGGTGGAGCTCAATGCACGCAATGCAGTGTGACACAATGCCCCTTCTCTCTCTCTCTTTAACTAATCAAATCCCCAGGCCAGTCAGTCACATGTAGCGTGGAAGGAAGCTGGTGCCGTGGCAGATGTAGCGTGGAAGGAAGCTGGTGCCGTGGCAGATGTAGCTCTACAGTATGTTAAACTTTATGTCGCTTGAAAATGGCTCCTGTTCCATAATGTTTCAAGACTGAGATCTTCTGGCTGTAAAATGATCTGTTTTATGGGACGGTTATCAGGGCGATATGCCTTAAAGATCCTCCGTATTACACTGCATTCTCTACCGTCTGGCTGCCTGGCGGAGCTAAATTGATGTGTACAGATCAACAGTGCAATGTCCTTCTCAGTGTCCTTGGTACCACATCTGCCCTCTCAATTGAATTCTCTATAATACCTTATGAGCCAAAAACTCACATTTAGACGCCGCACTCAAACTAACACGTTCAACAAAAAAAGAAAGTACCGTTGTCATTTTCATCAACAATGTTAAAACAATATAGAGGAGAGCGATGTGTGCATGTCAGTGTAATCATAACAGTGTGTGTGTGATCACAATAACCGTGCGTGCGTGCCTGCGTATGCGTATATACCTGCCTGTGTCTGTGTGTCTGTGTTGCCAGACGTAGATAGATTGCATTTGATTGAGGGGGTATTGTGCTGACTGACTGGCTGGCTGGTGTGTTCCCCTGGCTCCCTCAGTGAGTTGGTCTGTGTGCCAGGCAGGTAGCTCATCTAATGCTGATACACAGTGAGCCTGGCTATGCTCCATTAGCTGGCCTGGGCTTTAAATAGGAGGCTGACATCATTGCTAATGTATATATCATTTTTTTGTATTTAGCTAGGCAAGTCAGTTGGGATGGCGGCAGAATGCAGAATGCTGTGGTAGCCATGCTGGTTAAGTGTGCCTTGAATTCTAAATAAATCACAGACAGTGTCACCAGCAAAGCACCCCCACACCATCACACCTCGTCCTCCATGCTTCATGGTGGGAATCACACATGCAGAGATCATCCATTCACCTACTCTGCATCTCACAAAGACTCAGCAGTTGGAACCAAAAATCTCAAATTTAGACTCATTAGACCAAAGGACAGATTTACACCGGTCTAATGTCCATTGCTCGTGTTTCTTGGACGTCTCTTCTTATTAGTGTCCTTTAGTAGTGTTTTTTTTATAGCAATTCAACCATGAAGGCCTGATTCATGCAGTCTCCTCTGAACAGTTGATGTTGAGATGTGTCTGTTACCTGAACTGTGTGAAGCATTTATTTGGGCTGCAATTTCTGAGGCTGCTAACTCTAATGAACTTATCCTCTGCAGCAGAGGTAACTCTGGGTCTTCCTTTCCTGTGGCAGTCCTAATGAGAGCCCGTTTCTTCATAGCGAGTGATGGTTTTTGCAACTGCACTTTCAAAGTTCTTGAAATGTTCTGTATTGACTGACCTTCATGTCTTAAAGTAATGATGGACTGTCATTTCTCTTTGCTTATTTGAGCCTCTCTTGCCCTAATATGGACTTGGTCCTTTACTAAATAGGGTTAACTTCTGTATACCAACCCTACATTATCACAACTGATTGGCTCAAATGCATTAAGAAGAAAATAAATTAACTTTTAACAAGGCGCACCTTTTAATTGGAATGCATTCCAGGTGACTTCCTCATGAAGCTGGTTGAGAGAATGCCAAGAGTATGCAAAGCTGTCATCAAGGCAAAGGGTGGCTACTTTGAAGAATCTAAAATATAACATATATTTTGATTTGTTTAACACTTTTTTGGTTACTACATGATTCCATATGTGTTATTTCATAGTTTCTTGGCATTCACTATTGTTTTAAAGAAAAACCCTTGAATGAGTAGGTGTGTCCAAAATGGACTGGTACTGTGTGTGTGTATATATATACTGTATATACACACATACTGTATATATAGTTGAAGGCGGAAGTTTGCATACACCTTAGCCAAATACATTTAAAATCAGGTTTTCACAATTCCTGACATTTAATCCTAGTAAAAATTCCCTGTCTTTTGTTAGTTAGGATCACCACTTTATTTTAAGAATGTGAAATGTCAGAATAATAGTAGAGAGAATGATTTATTTCAGCTTTTATTTCTTTCATCACATTGCCAGTTGGTCAGAAGTTTGCATACACTCAATTAGTATTTGGTAGCATTGCCTTTAAATTGTTTAACTTGGATCAAACATTTTGGGTAGTCTCCCACAAGCTTCCCACAATAAGTTGAACTTTTTCAGTTCTACCCACAAATGTTCTATAGGTTTGAGGTCAGGGCTTTGTGATGGCAACTCCAATACCTTGACTTTGTTGTCCTTAAGCCATTTTCCCACAACTGTGGAAGTATGCTTGGGGTCGTTCCCATTTGGAAGACCCATTGGGGCCAAGCTTTAACTTCCTGACTGATGTCTTGAGATATTGCTTCAATATATCTACATAATTTTCCTTCCTAATGATGCCATTTATTTTGTGAAGTGCACCAGTCCCTCCTGCAGCAAAGCACCCGCACAACATGATGCTACCTCCCTCGTGCTTCACATTTGGGATGGTGTTCTTCGGGTTGCAAGCCTCCATATTTTTCCTCTAAATATAGCGATGGTCATTATGACCAAACAGTTATATATTTGTTTCATCAGACCAGAGGACATTTCTCCAAAAAGTACCATCTTTATCCCCATGTGCAGTTGCAAACTGTAGTCTGTATATTTTATGGCGGTTTTGGAGCAGTGGCTTCTTCCTCGCTGAGCAACCTTTCAGATTATGTCGATATAGGACTCGTTTTACTGTGGATATAGATACTTTGTACCTGTTTCCTCCAGCATCTTCTCAAGGTCCTTTGCTGTTGTTCTGGGATTGATTTGCACTTTTCGCACCAAAGTAGAGCTGCCGCCTCTCTTCATCCGACAGGCATTCTTGTTCCACTGCTTGTTTGATGTAGAAAGCATCAGGTTTGCTTTTGCTCTCGAATAGAGGAGGGGGGGAGGTATGGCTGTAATCAGGGTGATAGCCGGGTTCTCTGGCTTCACTTGTGGAACTTGTTTTGTCTTTGTCTCTTTGTATTTTCTCTGTCTTTTTCATTGCCTGCAATCAGTGCATTTCCAGGTTGAAATGGATGAGGCCGGGAATGGTCAGAATGCAGCCGATAGGATGGTTCGGACATTGAGATTGTCAGTCCCCTGAAGAACATGAAGTTCAGGCCAAGGACTACAGCAAATGCAAGGCTCGGATCTGCACGAATAGCCACTGGAAGGTTAATAATCTCATCATGCAGCTTTATTTTCATATCAATCCAGCGAAGGGAGTGGCAGGTTCTCCATTGGCCAAGTACAATGGTCCTTCCTCCCAGGTTTGAAGCTCCTCATGAGATAATGCAATGTTTCACCACAGGGGCTCCTGCATCAGGTTATAAGTTGCTCCTATTTCAATTATGGCCTTCCCTCTCCAGTTCCTAACAGTCAGAGGAACCAATAGTTGTTGCAGATTAGGAATAAGACAGCAAATTGTGCTGTCTGAAGGCTTCATGGTAGGCATTGAGGTTGACCCAATTGTATGCAAGCCACCACGCCTATCTAGACTGTAGGTCTTCTATCCTTTTTCTGAATCACGTCGCTGGCCATAGAGGGGGCAAGAACCTGGACGATGTTGGACTTTACACCTCCAGCACATCACTGGACTTTTGTCTTGGATATTGGGCAAAATTGACTGAAATGGTTTAGCCCCAGGAGAGTTATGGGTATACTGGGATGAGGGAACAGGGTTTTTAGTTTGGAGGTGGTGCTTCCAGTCCTTCTCAAACTGAGTCCCCAGACGCACCAGATCGTCCACGTTCTGCACACGTTCTCGAAGTTGACTAGCAAGGCGGGGAACCATGTTCTTAAGAAGGAGTTTGACCATCTCCTGCTCAGTAATGTCAGCCTTCCTACTCCTACATAGAATGAGATAGGAGAAGACAGAATCCCGTATTGGCTCTGCTTCACCCTGGACTCTGCTACCAACCCCGTTCCGCTAGTTCATCCTCATAGTCCTATGAGAGGAAGGCTGAGAGGAATCGTTTTTGAAACTCCTCCCAGGTTGACACATGTTCATGGGCTATCTCCCACCAGTCTCTTGATGTACCATGGAGAACACTGCAGAGGGTGGCAAGAACCTCCAAGTCAGTAAGGGGCCGGATAGAAAGGAAATCATTACATTTAGATAGGAAAAACAATGGATCAACATCATCTTCTGGGCTGCCAAAAGTGGGGAAAGGTAGTTTGATAGGGAGGGAGCTCTCTAGAGGAGGCATGACAGTGGCAAGGGGTCTTGGGGAAACTGGCGTTCTGTTGTTTAACAGTATCTTCAGAGGTGCTACCTGTTCCTATTCCCTTAATGGCAGAGCCAGTGGCAGAGGTAAACCCTGAGGGAGGTGCAGAGGATTTGCAGCAGATTTTTCCATCTCATTAGAGGTCTCCTTTTGAGTCTGTTCAATCAAAAATCGCAGTTTCCATATGAGGGAGTTCTTCAAGTCCTCCATAACATCTTTCAGATGAGAACACAATCCCTTCACAACAGAGGCTGACTCTCCATTTTGTGTTCTTCCTCAAGATAGGTTATGACTAGATGGTTCGTTTCTATGAGTGTTTTGAGACTTTCATTTATGCCTTGAACATCCTGCTTCAGAGAATTGTTTATATATTTCTGTCTCTGAACAGTTTGTTGTTGGTTTTCCTCCATTTGACAGGGGAGTTGACCCAACCTCCGCTGCACATCTTTCTGATGAGCGTCCGCACTTTTACTGAGTTTGCGAATGTCATTCTCCTGCATTGTCAACCTATGGTTGGTGTGTGTCCATTGTTTTTCCATTTGTCCAGTGATCACAGAGACACATCTCCCAGTCTGTCTGGGCAGGGTAACAGGAAGAGGTTGAGGGGAGGGTAATAGTGGAGAAGTTATAGGTGAGCCAGAAGCCTGGGGATAAGTACCAGTGCTCCCCAACTCCATTACACAATCAAGTCCTTCCACAGTGAAAGAATCCCAGTCGTAATTTCCATTAGGTGTGTCCACAATGACACAGTATGGAGTTCTAACAAAAGACATGAATCAGCTTTGTGTGGGTGGTGTCATGGGTGCTTTTCTCTTCAAGTCCCTGTTCAGGCGAAAATTCTGTAGCGGTGTTGTTAGAGAGGGGTAAAGATAAAGATTTTGTTCGGGAGCCAGGCAGGTATTAACCCCGCCAAACGGTAAAGAGTAGGATAGATAGAGTACCACTACCAGACACACACATCAGCAGAAGAGACTGCCTAGAGTGTAGCCTGTTGGCCAGATAGCCAGTAGAGAGGAAAGATAAGACTCACCATGTAAAAACACACATCACACCACAGGGGGAACCCCACCAATAATACCTCATACAATAATAATGGCAGAGCAATTTAATGGAAACTTCATAGAAACAATTGACAAGAAAGAACCCAGTCATCAACATTAGAGGATTTGCAATATTCTGTATTACCTTCCAGTGTAGGAGTATGAGGGGTATGAATGGGTGTGTGTGTGTGGGGGGGTGGGGGGTGTTCATGGACAAAACAAAGGCCTTAAATAGTCCAAAAAGCTTCTCGGCCAAATGTAAATAGTCCCACACAAAATCAATGCAGTTCAAACAACAATAAACAATAACTCTCACGCAAACTCCCTTTAACTAAAATGTCAAACCAAATACAACTGGCATGGGACTAACAGTGCAATGACACAGAACATCAAAAAGAGTGCATAGGAAAAAAAGAGAGTCTGCTGCAGTGAAAAGCATTGGAGCGATAGAGGGAGGGGGGGGGTCTCAGCTGTTGACTTCAGGCTTGCCTGTCCGTCTGATACACATAATGGTGTGTTGGTTGGTTTTTTAAAGCTTCACAACAATGTTTCCATGTGAACAATGACAGGAGCGGTCCCAAACAATTACAACCACGACCTAGAGCGAGAACACCGGCGATCGACTTCTGCAGAGTTGCACACACTGTCAAAATGCCGCGCCAACCGTGAGCTCCCCACAAAGCGGCGAACGAGCTATCTTTATTTCCTCCTTCCTGACTGCTGATGCGCTCTTAAAGTGGCAGCGCACGGTGAAGGCTCTGTGCAGGATTTCGCCACAGGGCTTAAAAGTACCCATTTGGTTGATGTCTGATTGTATTATTGTATTATTTTACATGCATTACCAATAGTTCAAATAGACTGAGGAACTATCTTTCCAACACTCTCCTTCTTGATAACAATAACCATCACGCCTCAGTGTGAATTAGCAACATATTTCAGATCCCATATCTCCAGTGGAAACTGGTCATAAAATAGGCTACCTGAACACTTCTCCCCTGAGGAAGTACAGCTTCCTGAGCACAGGAAACAGTGAGGGCCCACCGGCCCAATTGACTCACAATGTTGCGAGTTCCCTATAACAAGAGCTCAAGCCAGACAGAGAGAGGCAGACAGGCGGAGGAGAGAGATGAATATATTAAAAGAACCTGAACCAACTCTGCCATGCGTAGCATGATTGTCGCTCTGGATAAGATGACTAAAATATCTGATAAATGACTAAAATGTCAATGTAAAAGTAGCAAAAGTAGCAATAGCTGATATGTAGGCTATTTTTATCAGGACTCTTTTCTTTTCAAATACACTACCGTTCAAAAGTTTGGGGTCACTTAGAAATGTCCTTGTTTTTGAAAGAAAAGCTCATTTTTTTTGTCCATTAAAATAACATCAAAGAAATACAGTGTAGACATTGTTAATGTTATGAATGACTATTGTAGCAGATTTTTTTATGGAATATCTACATAGGCGTACAGAGGCCCATTATCAGCAACCATCACTCCTGTGTTCCAATGGCACGTTGTGTTAGCTAATCCAAGTTTATCATTTTAAAAGGCTCATTGATCATTAGAAAACATTTTTGCAATTATGTTAGCACAGCTGAAAACGGATGTTCTGATTAAAGAAGCAATTCAACTGGCCTTCTTTAGATTAGTTGAGTATCTGGAGCATCAGCATTTGTGGGTTCGATTACAGGTTCCAAATGACCAGAAACAAAAAACTGTCTTCTGAAACTCGTCAGTCTATTCTTGTTCTGAGAAATGAAGGCTATTCCATGCGAGAAATTGCCAAGTAACTGAAGATCTGGTACAACGCTGTGTACTACTCCCTTCATAGAACAGCGCAAACCAGAATAGAAAGAGGAGTTGGAGGCCCCGGTGCACAACTGAGCAAGTACATTAGAGTATCTAGTTTGAGAAACAAACGCCTCACAAGTCCTCAATTGGCAGCTTCATTAAATTGTACCCGCAAAACACCAGTCTCAACGTCAACAGTGAAGAGGCGACTCCGGGATGCTGGCCTTCTAGGCAGAGTTGCAAAGAAAAAGCCTTTTACCGTCCAACGAAAGGGAAATTCTTCCTTCCAAAAAGCTGTGAATCTGATGAGAGTCTGGCAGAATCCGTTACCTGGAGGGGCAGTGAGGGATACCTCATGTTTCACATGACTTGTACAGTAGCTTTATACTACAGCCACCACTCACCTGGTGATGCGGTCATGTCACTCTCCATTTCTTGTCAGTGAACCTCCAGAAAAACAGATCTGGGCATATATACACTGAATCACTTCCTATTTACATTGTTTTTTTGTGTGTGTGTTATTTTATGATAGGCTTTCGTCTCCAACAAACGACGAACCAAGCATGAAACAAAGAAACAGCCCCTTGAAGAAGAAATACATGTTACATAGGCCTACATGATGAAAGGCTAGATGAATCAGATCACACAGATCACATGCTTTTAAGATCTAAAGAAAATGGGACATCCTACGACAAAATGATATAAATGACCCTGTTATGGTCTATAAGGTTCAATTTAATGTGCTTGTAATGATAAATTATTTTGGTTGTGAATCCAACGTGGACCTGAGTTCATTGCGCCTCAAATGCCACCCTATTCGCCGCATGGCTCCGGCCAAAAGTAGTGCACCACGTAGGGAATAGGGTGGCATTGAGCTGCAGAGTCCAGCTGTCTCCAGAGGCTGTGGCCATTAGTCAATGCATTACAGACTAATTTGTTTCTGCTTCTGTGGCTCTATTTGAAGCTCTTCACACAGACAGGTGTAATGAAAATGTATTGGAGCTGTTGATCCGGGGAAGAAAAGAAAGTCGAATATTAGGTACGGAGTGAATGCAGGGTTTCCATTGGGTGCTCGCGGGGACAGGTAAAGTCAGATATGATGACCAGTAGAAGGATTGGGATGTGTGTGTGTGTGTGTGTGTTTCATACTGTAGCAAGGATTGTTAAAGTGTCAATTAGTTGCTAGCTATCAATATTTTACTCTTTTCAAATACTTAATATGAACTAGCCTTATTTTGAAATCATGAAATGTAATGCTTGAGTCCTCTTAACAAGGCCTTGTGGAGGAAGTGAGCAGCTAAATGAGCCTGCCCATAATCATCCCCGGCCGTGCTACAGCTCTCCTGTCTTCTCCCCTGCTCTCCCATCTCAGTCTCTAGTTTCATGTAATGATGATGCAGACAGTAGCACATCTAACAGATCCTGCTTCCTAGTCAGACTAATCAGGTGTGTGTACGTGCGTGCGATGATGTTTGTCTCGGTATTGGGCCGGTTGGTACTGTTGTGATGCTGGGTGTACGTAGGTATGTGATAATAACAAGCATATCAGCCAGGTTGTCACGGGTGTCGTTGGAAGTAGACCAAAGTGCAGCGAAGTGAGCATACATTTTCCTTTTATTAAATAATGTCGCCAACAAAACAACCCAAACGACCGTGAAGCTTACAGGGCTTTAGTGCCACAAACAAAGTTAACTACCCACACTGAAAGGAGGGAAAAAGGGCTGCCTAAGTATGATTCCCAATTCGAGACAACGATAGACAGCTGTCCCTGATTGAGAACCCTACCTGGCCAAAACATAGAAATAAAGAAACATAGAAAACAAAACATAGACCTAACCAAATAGAGAAATAAAACGTCTCTCTAAGGTCAGGGCGTGACACAGACAGACAGACAGACAGACAGACAGACAGACAGACAGACAGACAGACAGACAGACAGACAGACAGAGACAGCGCCACAGACAGAGCCTCTCCAGAGGGGAATCCCTAAGCAGACTACTGATTAACTTCATCTCTTTGTTCACTTCTTTCTGTCTGTATTTTACCTGCCAGCTAGTGCCTCGCCACCTCCTTTAAACAACAGCCTTGCTCTGACACGTCAGGTTTACCTAATAGAATGAGCCAGACTTCTCTTTCATGCCTTTGTTTGTCGATCAGGGCAGTCACCAGTCACTGGCCACTCTCTTTGTTGGCAATACACAGGCTATTTGTTTTGTCTGCTGGAATAAGAGGTCAGAGCTGGAGGGAGAGCTGGAAATTGGAAACGCTTGTGCAAACGCCATGGCAATGAACACAGAAGACAGAGCGGGAGCTACAGAAGACAAGAGAGAGAGAGAGAAAGAGAAATGGAGACATGAGAGGAAGAAGAGAGAGTACAGATGGTGAGGCAGACTATGCAGTCAGTGATGAGTGAGGGAGAGAGGGATGTGAGGATGGAGGTGGGGGATGGAGACAATGAGGCAAATCGGGTACGGGCAATTAGAATAAAATCAGCTGGACCTTGGCAAAGTCTAGGGCACACAGTGGGGCAGGGAGAGAGGAGTGGAGGGGAAGGACGGGGGGAGGAGAATATCCTGGTGATTCAAAGCATATGATGAGTGGTGTGAGGCAGACAGGCAGAGAAACAGTGTCACCTGAGCCTGGAGGGAGAGAGGAGAGAGGGTCTGACAGTGACGAGATCAACTTCACCTTCCATCCTGTAACTGACTCCAACCCTCACTCTCTCTCTCTGTCGCCCTCTCCCACCACTAACCAGATCCCTGTCCTCTGTGTCCCTCTCCCATTTTACCACTAACCAGATCCCTGTCCTCTGTCTCCCTCTCCCACCACTAACCAGATCCCTCTCCTCTGTCTCCCTCTCCCATTTACCACTAACCAGATCCCTGTCCTCTGCCTCCCTCTTGTCTCTGTACAATCAGCTGATTTGACCTGTAATACAGTCAGACATAATGCTGTTGTTTGGAAGGACTGTTACTGAGCAGCTGGTTTATATATGGATGGTAAACAATGTGTATTTATCACCAGGTGTAAACTAAACTAATGAATTCATTGTTTAGAATTGAGGAGCAATGACAAAGATCCAACACGACTGGCATCTGCCTGTGTGCATGGATCACTCCCTCCTACACCCTCAGCTCACTGACATAATGAAGGAGGAGGTGGCTGCTTTTAGACAGATATATCATCACCATAGTGACCAGTCAGCTTCTCTCTGTAAACTAATGCAACCACCAGTGTGTCTGTGTGCATGTGTCTGTGTGCATGTGTCTGTGTGTGCGTGTCTGTGTGCATGTGTCTGTGTGTGCGTGTCTGTGTGCATGTGTCTGTGTGTGCCTGTCTGTGCCTGTTTGGTCACTTAATAACAGGCATGCAAATGACTAGTGAAGAACACCGTCAGTGTTGTGATCTAACCTCACAGAGGACCAGAAATAACAGTGATGACAGGACAGCAGAGAGAGAAAACCCCAGGGCGTGTGTCAGTCAGTCCCACACAGCACAGTTCCTTTGTGAAGCAGAGTCAGAGGCAGGCAGTGGCTGATCTCCTGATACCCAGGCAGGGATGATGGCGATGGGAACACAGAGCAGAGCGTAGCCCAGGGGAAGCCCTCTGTACTGGGCTGGCTCCTCTAGCAGGGGTGGACAATGAAGCAGGGGCTCAGATTGATAATCACATTTGTCCCTCTCTAATGGGCAGCAGTGGCAGCCCTGATGAATTGGCTGTGTGTAGCTAGGCACCAGAACACAGCCTGGGGGGGACACAGCTTCCACTGCTCCTCAAACACATGCACACACACACACACATAAACACACCACCCCTCCGCGTGCTTTCATAGGACAGAGATGCGCCACCTGTTGCAGTCCCACCAAGGGCCCTTTCAGAGCACACTGTGCCACACCAGGCTTGTTGTGTTGTGCCCCCGTGCATCCGGCCCCCCTCTGTTTTCTCCTCCAATTCCCTCGCTGTCCATCTATTGTTTACACACAAAGCCACTCCTCACATATTATACGTCGTCTCATAGTGTAAATGCTTTGCCGTCTTTTGGCACATGTAGAAAGAAACAAGACATCTCTATCTCTTTCTCCCCATCTCAGAGGCTTGTGCCTAGGGAGGATTCCTCAGGTTCAGCCAATCACAACTGGGGGTTCAAGTTTTTCTAGTTGAAAATAGCTTTGTGCGAGCGGAGAGAGTGACGCCCCCTAGAACAGCAACGGAACAGTTTGTCAGTTTCTCTATGTGACGTCCGCCCTGAATGGCCAGAGATATCATCCTGTCTTCTCTATGTGACTTCCACCCTGAATGGCCAGAGATATCATCCTGTCTTCTCTATGTGACTTCCACCCTGAATGGCCAGAGATATCATCCTGTCTTCTCTATGTGACGTCCGCCCTGAATGGCCAGAGATATCATCCTGTCTTCTCTATGTGACTTCCACCCTGAATGGCCAGAGATATCATCCTGTTCTCTCTATGTGACGTCCACCCAGAATGGCCAGAGATATCATCCTGTCTTCTCTATGTGACTTCCACCCTGAATGGCCAGAGATATCATCCTGTTCTCTCTATGTGACGTCCACCCTGAATGGCCAGAGATATCATCCTGTCTTCTCTATGTGACTTCCACCCTGAATGGCCAGAGATATCATCCTGTCTTCTCTATGTGACGTCCACCCTGAATGGCTAGAGATATCATCCTGTCTTCTCTATGTGACGTCCACCCTGAATGGCTAGAGATATCATCCTGTCTTCTCTATGTGACTTCCACCCTGAATGGCCAGAGATATCATCCTGTCTTCTCTATGTGACGTCCACCCTGAATGGCTAGAGATATCATCCTGTCTTCTCTATGTGACGTCCACCCTGAATGGCTAGAGATATCATCCTGTCTTCTCTATGTGACTTCCACCCTGAATGGCCAGAGATATCATCCTGTCTTCTTGCTGAGGCAGCCGGGCTAACACCAATATGCCAAGAATCAACAGGCACTCATGCAGAACATACAGAGAGAGAGCTCAGATAGAGCCCGGGGGGAAGAGATATCCACCAACCAACCAAACTACCTCCCAGACACTAGTCTCGTAGAAGCCCTAGCTACTCTCCTTAATTACAAACCTTTGCCGTTTTCTCTTAAATTAGCATGCAGTCTAAGAGCGTAGGCCCCACTTGTTTTCTAATAAGCCTCTATGTTTTTACTAACACAGTTGGAGATTTTTAACTCCAATTTAACTAGTGCTCTTTTCTCTCCAACTGTGTCTCGTTCCCTGGGCTGTGGAAGTGGAGGCTGGGAAGGATGGTTCTGATTAAGGGCATGTCAGTAGTGGCCCTGGAGGAGTACAGGAGATCTGAGGACCTCCTGAGGCCCACTGCACACAGACAGACCCCACACAGACAGACACACAGATGGCTGTGTGGTCAGAGGGAGACAGAGCGAGGGTAACGCTGCAGACAGACAGCCAGGGAGACAGAGCGAGGGTAACGCTGCAGACAGACAGCCAGTGAGACAGATCGAGGGTAATGCTGCAGACAGACAGCCAGTGAGACAGAGCGAGGGTAATGCTGCAGACAGACAGCCAGTGAGACAGAGCGAGGGTAATGCTGCAGACAGACAGCCAGTGAGACAGAGCGAGGGTAATGCTGCAGACAGACAGCCAGTGAGACAGAGCGAGGGTAATGCTGCAGACAGACAGCCAGGGAGACAGAGCGAGGGTAACGCTGCAGACAGACAGCCAGTGAGACAGAGCGAGGGTAATGCTGCAGACAGACAGCCAGGGAGACAGAGCGAGGGTAACGCTGCAGACAGACAGCCAGGGAGACAGAGCGAGGGTAATGCTGCAGACAGACAGCCAGTGAGACAGAGCGAGGGTAACGCTGCAGACAGACAGCCAGGGAGACAGAGCGAGGGTAATGCTGCAGACAGACAGCCAGTGAGACAGAGCGAGGGTAATGCTGCAGACAGACAGCCAGTGAGACAGAGCGAGGGTAATGCTGCAGACAGACAGCCAGGGAGACAGAGCGAGGGTAACGCTGCAGACAGACAGCCAGTGAGACAGAGCGAGGGTAATGCTGCAGACAGACAGCCAGTGAGACAGAGGGAGACAGAGCGAGGGTAACGCTGCAGACAGACAGCCAGTGAGACAGAGCGAGGTAATGCTGCAGACAGACAGCCAGTGAGACAGAGGGAGACAGAGCGAGGGTAACGCTGCAGACAGACAGCCAGTGAGACAGAGCGAGGGTAATGCTGCAGACAGACAGCCAGTGAGACAGAGCGAGGGTAACGCTGCAGACAGACAGCCAGGGAGACAGAGCGAGGGTAATGCTGCAGACAGACAGCCAGTGAGACAGAGCGAGGGTAATGCTGCAGACAGACAGCCAGTGAGACAGAGCGAGGGTAATGCTGCAGACAGACAGCCAGGGAGACAGAGCGAGGGTAACGCTGCAGACAGACAGCCAGTGAGACAGAGCGAGGGTAATGCTGCAGACAGACAGCCAGTGAGACAGAGGGAGACAGAGCGAGGGTAACGCTGCAGACAGACAGCCAGTGAGACAGAGGGAGACAGAGCGAGGGTAATGCTGCAGACAGACAGCCAGTGAGACAGAGGGAGACAGAGCGAGGGTAACGCTGCAGACAGACAGCCAGTGAGACAGATCGAGGGTAACGCTGCAGACAGACAGCCAGTGAGACAGAGCGAGGGTAATGCTGCAGACAGACAGCCAGTGAGACAGAGGGAGACAGATCGAGGGTAACGCTGCAGACAGCCAGCCAGCCAGTGAGACAGATCGAGGGTAATGCTGCAGACAGACAGCCAGTGAGACAGATCGAGGGTAATGCTGCAGACAGACAGCCAGTGAGACAGAGCAAGGGTAATGCTGCAGACAGACAGCCAGTGAGACAGAGCGAGGGTAATGCTGCAGACAGACAGCCAGTGAGACAGAGCAAGGGTAATGCTGCAGACAGACAGCCAGTGAGACAGAGCGAGGGTAATGCTGCAGACAGACAGCCAGTGAGACAGAGCAAGGGTAATGCTGCAGACAGACAGCCAGTGAGACAGATCGAGGGTAACGCTGCAGACAGACAGCCAGTGAGACAGATCGAGGGTAATGCTGCAGACAGACAGCCAGGGAGACAGAGCGAGACAGAGCGAGGGTAATGCTGCAGACAGACAGCCAGTGAGACAGATCGAGGGTAATGCTGCAGACAGACAGCCAGGGAGACAGAGGGAGACAGAGCGAGGGTAACGCTGCAGACAGACAGCCAGTGAGACAGATCGAGGGTAACGCTGCAGACAGACAGCCAGTGAGACAGAGGGAGACAGATCGAGGGTAACGCTGCAGACAGACAGCCAGTGAGACAGATCGAGGGTAATGCTGCAGACAGACAGCCAGTGAAAAATGGTAGGAAGGAAAACTAAAAGAGGGAAGGCATGTCTACAGGGTATGTATAGGTAGAGATGTCTACAGGGTATGTATGGGTAGAGATTTTGACAGGGTATGTATAGGTAGAGATGTCTACAGGGTATGTATGGGTCGAGATGTCGGCAGGGTATGTATAGGTAGAGATGTCTACAGGGTATGTATAGGTAGAGATGTCTACAGGGTATGTATAGGTAGAGATGTCTACAGGGTATGTATGGGTAGAGATGTCTACAGGGTATGTATAGGTAGAGATGTCTACAGGGTATGTATGGGTAGAGATGTCTACAGGGTATGTATGGGTAGAGATGTCTACAGGGTATGTATAGGTAGAGATGTCTACAGGGTATGTATGGGTAGAGATTTTGACAGGGTATGTAGGGGTAGAGATGTCTACAGGGTATGTATGGGTAGAGATGTCTACAGGGTATGTATGGGTCGAGATGTCGGCAGGGTATGTATAGGTAGAGATGTCTACAGGGTATGTATAGGTAGAGATGTCTACAGGGTATGTATAGGTAGAGATGTCTACAGGGTATGTATGGGTAGAGATGTCTACAGGGTATGTATAGGTAGAGATGTCTACAGGGTATGTATAGGTAGAGATGTCTACAGGGTATGTATGGGTAGAGATGTCTACAGGGTATGTATAGGTAGAGATGTCTACAGGGTATGTATGGGTAGAGATGTCTACAGGGTATGTATGGGTAGAGATGTCTACAGGGTATGTATAGGTAGAGATGTCTACAGGGTATGTATGGGTAGAGATGTCTACAGGGTATGTATGGGTAGAGATGTCTACAGGGTATGTAGAGGTAGAGATGTCTACAGGGTATGTATGGGTAGAGATGTCTACAGGGTATGTAGAGGTAGAGATGTCTACAGGGTATGTATAGGTAGAGATGTCTACAGGGTATGTATGGGTAGAAATGTTGGCAGGGTATGTATAGGTAGAGATTTTGACAGGGTATGTAGGGGTAGAGATGTCGGCAGGGTACGTTTGGGTAGAGATGTCTCCTGACCTCTGATGATGATGACGAACACACCAGGGGCCTTGAGCAGCCCCAGACAGACACAGGGAACACACAGAGCTGTTTCAGTTGAATGGAATTAAATGGGAAACTGAGCACATTTTCAAGCTGTGTTCCAGACCTCCCCTAGTTATTGTATTGTACACTTAAATGTCTTGCCCCAAAATGGCGTTGTTGCAGTGTGTGGCTGTAGTCTCAGCTGTGCATGAGGACAGTTGCTACTGTACAGGGGACGACAGTGGGGGTCACTAAGCCCCTGGGGGAGCGGGCATCCTGGAGGGGGTGCAGATGGGGTTTGGGGTGACTGTGTTCCTGGACAGGTGGGCGGCTGTCACTGACGTCCCGCCACCGAGCAGGTGGCCTCTGCTTCCTCCGAAGGTCACCTTCACATGGTGTACAGTACAGTAGCTACATACACGCGCACACACAAACACACACACACACTCAAATGGTTATTATACAGTATGACTCTCATTTGAACTCCTTCACACAGCACCTGGGGACCAGCCTCTCAAGGTTGAACCTAGCTCTTAAATTTCCCATTCAGTCCCTATTCAGACTTAGTAAGTAACTTTGGACAGACAGACAGACAGACAGAGACAGACAGAGACAGACAGACAGACAGACAGACAGACAGACAGAGACAGACAGAGACAGACAGACAGACAGACAGACAGACAGACAGACAGACAGACAGACAGACAGACGGACAGACAGACAGACAGACAGACAG